>NC_140497.1:3682500-3705000 GCF_964271855.1 Acomys minous
TTCACCTGGATCTCATTTGTGTTGCTTGCAAGGCCAAGCTACCTACATTTGGTGTCAACCACTCTGTAAATCTAAAGTTACAGGCTAGCATGTTCTCTACAGTAGAAATACATGTGTTTTAGTAAGTGCAATCCTCAAGTCAAGGCCATGGTGAGGCCGGAGTTCACCCCACATTGTTATATTTTAGAAGCACCGCATCACAGGTGTGCGTCCATCCTGTACATTTTCACCACTGAACCGTGACACCTGCTTCTCTTTCTCACTATTTGATGGTAATGTTATCTCGAGGGAGACAACGAGACGTTTGCATTTCTTCCGGTGGCTGTGTGAACATCTTGTAGCTACCATAGCAGGGCACCATTTAGTTACTAACATGGCTGGGGTGTACGGCTGAGTTAAGTGATTAATTATCTAATGCAGGGGAATACTGAAATAAATTTCCATTAACCAACTTTATCACATTATGTGACATTAAATCTCCATTAGCAAACTGCAGTGACTCTTAAGCATGCACTGAAATGGAGACTTCTAATAAGTGGGGGAAAGTATAAATGTCAGGGAGGGAATTGAATTTCAACCTTTCTGAAGATATTTTTAATGACAAACATTTTTAAATGACAAATTTAGCTCGACCAGCTCACAGTTCCTAACTTGTTTCTCATCTGCATTCATAGCCAACAAATTATCTCTAAGGTCAACAATGCAGTGACTGTTTTTCTAGAGGGGGTTTTGTTTGTTTTGTTTGAGACAGAATCACCTATGCCGAGGGCCTGCAGCTCGCTGCATAGCTGAGGATGGCCTTGAACACCCGATTTTCTAGCTCCCACCTACCCAATGCTGGGTTACAGGTGCACACCACCAGGGCCAGTGCATACAGTCCCCGACGCTTGAACCTGCGATCCCATGCACGCTAAGCAAGCACGTTACCAACTGAGCCGCTCGCACCAGGCCTTCTTGTTTAGTTTCGTCCGGTGATGGAAGCCAGGTGCCTGTGCATGTTAGGCAGGCACTGTAACACGAGCTAGCCTTGGGCCTCCAGGGAGTCCTTATTTAGTGAATATGCCACAGAAAAACATGCCCCACTCATAGTAGATCCATCACCACACTGCACTGTGTACAGTACAAAGGCTCTAAATATTTTGCTCATGAAGACTAGCAGGCGGTTTAAATATACTTAATTTGGGCTTATGCTCAGAATGTAGGATGAAGGCTGGAATAATTGAGGATGCCCGGAATCCTTGGGGGTGTTCACATAATGGATAAACAGCCAACTAGCAGCAAAGGCTTGGCAAGGTCAAACACCCAGCACTTCCAAGGTGAAACCAGCTAAGCCCAGAGCACTCTTTAAAAATGACGTATCTTTCAGCTGCCGCGATGGATCAGGGGTTGCGAGCCTCTGCTGCTTGTCCTGACTAGTTCTGTGTCAACTTGACACAAGCTGGAATCATCTCAGAGGAGGGAACCGCCTCCATGGGAAGCAGCTGTGGGGCACTTCCTCAATTAGTGATCAATTGTCCATTGTCCACAGTGCCGTGCCTGGGTGCTATAAGAAAGCAGGCTGAGCAAGCCATGACTGACAAGTCAGCAGGCAGCGCCCCTCCACGGGCTCTCCATAAACTCCCACCTCCAGTCCCTCTATGGCTTGGCCTGGCTCTGTCGGCGGTGGATGGGAACCTGGAAGAGTAAGAGGAAATCAACCCTCTTCTCCCCAAGATGCTTTGGTCATGGGTGTTTCATCACAGCGATGGTAACGCTAAATAGAACACTGTCCTTGGAGAGGACGTAGGCTCACTTCCCATTCCCTCACATAATGTCTCACCCCCACCTGTAGCTCCGGTTCCGGCTCTGACCTCCACAGGCACCGGGCACGCATTCGATGAGTGTAAATACAGGCAGAAACACTTAATACACATAATATTTTTTAAAAATACATTAAAAGCACAAATAAATAACAACTGCATGCTTTGTCATATTGCTCTCTGTAAGTGGAGGAAGAAACAAGACCTAATGATCGCTAAAACAACGAAATGCTTTCCTTTTGTAGTTGGCAGGGTTTAGGAAAACTAGACCCTCACACGTGCAGGGCAAGTGCCACCCACTGAGCTGCTTTCTCAGACCTTTTGTTCCGTTTCCATACTGAGACCAAATCTCACTGAGTCACTGCCTTATATGTGCCCTGAAGCCCCAGCTGGCCTTAGTGCATGGTCCCCCACAAATCAGCTTCCCCGAGTGGCTGGCAGTACAGTCGTGTTCGACCCAGCCATGCGAGGCAGTTTCTTGATACACAGCATCGTAAGGGGTTCAGGGTATCTCAGGTGGTACTGCTTTTGCTTAGCGTTTATGAGGTCCTGTGCTTGACCCCTGGAAACAGCAAAACAGTACTACTACTTCTAAAAACATGGACTTTCACAGACTGGCAGCCGTTTTCATAAGCATGCAGCTGGCTCCACTGGTTACCGCCAAGACCCTGAGCTGCAGACGGAAAGAGTCTCCACAGACCTCCCCCAGGTTTGTAATTCTTATTAGAATCACTAATGTGTCCTCCTTAAAACATTTGCTTCTGGAGAACAGTGATTTTTCTCCATCAGATTACAAAAATGAATTATGGACATTAAGTTACTGGGAACAAAAGTTGGGGGTTTTTTTTGTTTTGTTTTCTAATTTAATAAAAAAAATTCTTATTTTTATTTGTGTGTGTGTGTGTGTGTGTGTGTGTGTGTGTGGTGTCCCACGTGTATGTGGGTGCCTTGAAGTCAGGCAAGGGGGCTGGGGTTACAGATGGCTGTGCACTGCTTGATGTGGCTTCTGGAAACTGATTCTGAATACCTGGCAACAGAGTGGAAGATGAACCGTGCGGAGGCTACCACTTCTCTTCCAGCTGCTGCCTGGAGCCTGGACCATTTATAAAAGTCACAGCAGAGACAGCATCTATTACTCACTTTGACCCTCACCCTGAACACTGTATTCAAACATCCAGGTTAGTATCGACTGGCTCTTTTCAGCAACCCATAAAGTGCGGTGTGCTCATTCTTAATCAGTATTGAACCCAATTCCCTCTCTCTCTCTCTCTCTCTCTCTCTCTCTCTCTCTCTCTCTCCTCTCCTCTCCTCTCCTCTCCTCTCCTCTCCCCCTCCCTGCTCAGCCTTTCTCACACACATACCTGAAAAACTTTATGAATTCACCAAAGAGGCAAGAATGCAGGAATGGTGATCATAGCGCATGCCTCCACCATCCAGAAGGCAGAGGTGAGAGAGTGAGAGAATGCCCGGTTCAAGGCAAGTCTGAAGTACACAGGAAAATTCATCGGCGCAGTGGTTCTCTGCCTTCCTAACGCCGTGACCGTTTATACAGTTCCTCAGTTGTGGTGGCCCCCAACCATCAAAGTATTTTGCTGCTGCTTCATAACTGTAAGATTCTACTGTTATGGATTGTAATGTAAATATCTAATATATAGGATATCTGGTAATGTGACTCTCGACCCACAGGTTGAGAATTACTGCTATGCTGGGACATGCCTGTAATCCTATCTGTGGGAGGCTGAGGCAGGAGGATTGCTACAAGCGCCAGGCCGTCCTGGGCTCCTTAGCGAATAGCAGCAGGCCAGGCAGTGGTATACAGAGAGGCCTTACACATCAAGATGAAAGTTGTTAACACAACCTTAAGTGCACAAAGAATGACAGAGACCTCATGGGGACTGACAGCTGGAGGTGTGACCCGCTGTCAGAAGAACACTGAGATGAAGGGAAGTGTGGCTTCACTTTCCTTCTTCTCTTCCTTTGAGATCCACAGGTGAGGCAGTATACACACATGCCTGCTGAGCCGAGCTCAGAAATCCCCACAGACAGCTCTAAGGAGGACCTTCCCCAAATCTCCCTCCCCCCCCCCCCCCCCCCGCCTGTCTTTGCTGAGCACACTCTTGCACAGACTCGCAGGGCTACACCAGTCTCTCTGGCCCTAGGTCTTGGGACACAAACTAAAGCCACACTGTGCCCTGTGCGGTGGCTCACTATCCTGCCTTTTCTGTCTTTGCACATGACCACAATGCCTGCCTATCCTTTATTTGCAAAAACCCTAGTTAAAGTGAAAAACCGTGTTGTCAGTGAAGTTTGACTTCTGTTAATTACAATCAAATGTTACCACAGCACGGTCCACTTACGCTATCCATGACAAAAACAAAACAAAACAAAAACCTTATTAATTTACTGTTCTTACAGGGCCAGAATACCAGAGCACCAAAAACATAATTTGTATTTGCTTTCCTGAAGCCTAGGATGGCTCTGGGTATGAACCAAGGCCATCCCCACTTTCTGTAAAACAACGTACAGTAGTGTGCTGGGTTCATCTCCCTGGCTTTGACTACAGCCTTAGCAGCTGTTCTCTGAGCAGCTCAGCTTTAGCACTAAGGACCTCTGAGTCTGCCCGTGGTCTTCAGCCCCATTTGCCCAGATATGCCGCATTGCAGCATCTTTGTGACAAGCCCAAATATGATTGTATCACCATTTCCATTCAACACCTCCAAAGATCTGAAGATTAGTATTTGGTTGGTACTCAAATTTGAGATAAGCGTAGGGGTAAAACAGAAGACTGATTGTCCGAGTTCATCGGTGAAGGAGGCAGGTGAGTTCACCTGTATCCTAAGGAGCTTGGTCACGTGCCAACTTCAGTGGGTAAATGCACGCAGGACTCAGCTGTGTTCTGTAACTATGTAAGCATAGGAATCTCATGGGAGTTTATCTTCATTGAAGAAGCACTTGGTGTGTTTTTCTCAGCCTTAGATCTCTTAATGTGTCATGGTGCTTCAAAACAGCAGCACTGCAGTGCGGCTTGCAAAGAGTGTGGATGAATATAAAATCGAGCGGGGTTACCTAGGTTGCTAAGGCTTCCCCAGAGAAGGCCTCCTATAGAGGGGGGAACCCTGTACAACACTACAAAAGAATTGTTTGAGCAATACACACAAGAGGGGATCCATTGCGAGGACTCAATTTCAATCTTAGTTGAAACATTATTTGTTTTACTAATATAAAAAAAATATGTGAACTAAGAGCTTTACATTTACTACGGTATGTGAAAAATCCAAATGGCTAACTCAGAAAAGTTACTGTTTGCGTCTCTAACCCCTTCTCGTGAGAATACCACATCAGTGTTTCTCACAGTTGCCGATACTTTCCATAAGTTCTTTTGGTTGGAAAGACTACGTCTTATTGGTCATTGTAACAAATTATAGCATCAGAGTTTGGTTTTTTGTTTTTTTGTTTTTGTTTTTTTTTTTTAGTTGAAAATTACCAAGTCTTGATTTATCACCTAAACCTTTCCCAACATAATATTTAATATATTCCAGGCACTTAATGCAGTTTCCTGCTGGAGTCATGTCATCCTTTCCTGGTCTTAATGAAGTCTAAACAGCTCATTAGCTGGGAGGCTCATAGTAAATGAAATCCTTCCTGAAGGAGAAGGGAGCAGGTAATGCCACAGGGGGTGGGGGGCGGGGAGAAGAGGGGAGAGCAGGGAGAAGGGAAGAGGGAGGGGGAGGACTGAGGATGGGACGTGGGGTGGGGAATACTAGGGGACTTGGAGAGATGAGTGGAAGAGGACAGTGCTAAGGAGGAAGAAGAAGAGGAACAAAGAATAAATGAACAAATGCATAGTTATGCTAATAATATGAGGGGTTTCATTTACCAGATAGGAGGACTGAAAATGAGTGAGAACATTTTAATCTAAATTTTTAATTATGCACTAAAAACAAAGACATATTGAAATTAAGGAGAAGCTTGCCCAGATGACTGATTTGGAAAAAATGCCCACGGCCTGGACTTGAGTTCCATGTCTGCAGCTGGGAGGAGGAAAACCCAAATCTTCCCGGTTGTCCTATGACCTTAGTATGTGCACGCTGCCTCACGCTGCAGCTTGCACACATGCATGACTGGACACATACATTGTGATCTCTGCATGCGCACATCCCCTCCAACCGTGGCCTCCATACTTGCGTGCCCCTCCCACAGGCATACTCAGCCATAAAAATAAACAAACAAAAGGACCAGAATAAAAGGTGTACAAATTGAAGGGAACCAGGAAATGACTTTCAAACCCCACAACAATTAAGTAAAAGGCTATGGGTTTTTTTTTTAAATGAAAAAGTAGACAATTTAAAACTGTAAATTGCTAACCCTAATTGTGTTGAAAATATTTTGTGTACATTTTACTCATATAAATATAATAATCATCGTGTCTTCTTACATATTCAGAACCTGATCTCACTATACCAACTTTAGGAAAAGAGTTGCGTTGAGTCTGGGTGGTTGGGCTCAGCCCTACTTTGCAGGAAGCTGCAGCAGATATCCTAATGAGATGTGTAAGGGGGCTGAGTCGATGTTTTAAGTGTTTGGGAGATAGCTGTTTAGATTTCACTTACCAACACTTTTACAAACCTTTTAGATTAAATGCGGGAGAGAGAGGGAGGCACAAACATTCATCCCAGGCTCTCTGAATAAGAGAATCCTTGGCCAGTGCTTAAGTAGAAGCCCAGAGGAGATCACTAAACTATCACATGACTGGTTTGTGGCCTCTCCAAGACAGATGCTGAACTTTAGAGCCAAATTTGCAGCATTCTTCTCTCAGTGCCCCAGGCGTCTTCAGATGGCAGCTCCAGGTCTTCTTAGTAAGGTGATAAAGCGTCCAGTCAGCACATGCTCTTCCTAAGCTGCCTTCCCGAGGCCCCCTGCACCGTGGTTCTTTACAGCCAGGAGTAAGAAATAAAAACAGGGTCCAAGGACCAGACATTCCCAGATATGCTCCAGATATGGCTTCGAAACGGAATCATCGGCCCAACTAGGCCCGGGGAGCAGCGATGCTTGCAGCCACTACTTTGCCAGTTTTGTTTTGCAGTCGGACACCAGTCAGGGCAACAGTGGAGGAATGATATTAGGAAAAGAAAATTCACTCAAGCTTCGAAATTCTGACAGGCAAGGAGTCATGGCTCCTTAGCAGGGTGCTCTGTATCTCTGTAGTATTTGTGTGTGTGTGTGTTTTTAAGTATATGGCTAGTTCACGTGTGTGTGTGTGTGTGTGTGTGTGTGTGTGTGTGTGTGTGTGTGTGTGTGCAGTGCCGGAGAAGGCCAGAAGAGGGCACTGGATGCCCTAGAACTGGAATTAGCAGACAGTTGCTGAGTCACCATGCAGGTGCTGGGAATTGAACCTAGATTCTCTGAAAGAGCAGCCAGTGCTCTTAGTGACCAAGCCTGCAAATTAATGATTTTAGAATCTGAAAATTTGAGACTATGGCATCCATCTTGCTGCCAGAAAGACGATTATTATTGTTTGCTTTCTTCCGCATCCTTCTTCGGCTCTGAGGTCTGATGTGTTAGTACCTTGTTTCTTCTGCATATTCACTTAGAAGTTATGTTTGAGCAAATTCAGCCAAAACACCTTAAAAAACAGTGTATGTTTGAATTTGTACCTGGCTTAACTGTATCACACTTCATCAATAAATCTAAGAAAAATGGAAAATAACTTTAAGTACAAATGTTGAGAGGTTTACCGGGACAGGGAAATGAGAGACATCTGGAGGCAAAACAAGGAGAAAAAAAACAGCACTTGAAGACGTATCAGGGCTGGCCTTCGACGCAGACTCTATGTACTGAACTTTAACGTGCCATGAATTTTATGCCGTACTACATCATACATTTAGCTCAGGAACATCCCAAGATGGATGAGCATAGCTGAAATTCACCTAAGGTGGGATCTATATTTGAGTCAGCTAGCTTTCCAATGCTGGAATCTTAATGCCACCAGAGTGGCTGTGGATGAGAGTGCAAGGGTAAAATCAGAGGAGAAAGTCTGTGTCATAGCTCATGGTTCATAGTCTATGTGTCAATGCAAACTGTAAATTTGAAGCTGGAGTCAAAAAACTGGAATGGATGAAGCATTAATGCTAGTGTATTGAAATATTCAGTGAGCGTATTAAATGGGAAGAGATAAGAATTAGAGAAATAAGATAATGCAACCAATAGTCCTGCTGAGTCCATTCACACACATGTCACAACAAATTGATCAATGTCCTATTTTTCACACTGCACTTCATTCTATGGAATTACAGAATATGTTAAAGACAAAAGAACTATCAGTTCCCCTTAGGCACACTTGCACACATGCACACGGAATACATTGACACCACCATACTGATTATTGTCTCAAAATTCCAGGGCCATCAAGGGGTGCATTTTAAAGAAATTTTATTTTAAACTGTATTCTTATTTCTTCTACTGTTGAAGATCAGTATCTATATATCATCTATCTATACCATGTATCTATCATCTCTATATATATGTATGTATATATAAAATCTATCACCTATCTATGTATCATCTATCTGTCATCTATCTATCTATCTATCTATCTATCTATCTATCTATCTATCTATCTATCATTAATCATCTATCTATCTATCTATCTATCTATCTATCTATCTATCTATCATCTATCTAACTACTTACTTGTTGAGATAGGTTTTCATCCTGTTACCCAGGCTTGTCTGAGATTCCTGGGTTCAAGTGTTCTTTCCAACTCAGTCTCTTAATGTGGAAACTTTAGATGTGTACGGCTGGACCCACCTCTCTAGTGTACTTGTACTGGGGGGTGGGCCCACATTTCTATTTATAGGGACTTCAACTTAGATCAGCCTCAACAATTTTGAGAAAAATCTAGTGAGACTACGCTATTTACATTAAAAGTTATTAGAGCTCATTTTAATTCTGTAACATAAAAATCTTTCAAACTATCTTGAAATATGGCCATGGTCAGTCAGTTTACTAGATTAAGTACATCAGTTCCTGTGAAATATAGATGTTATAGGGAAACAGAAAGACTTCCTGGCCCAGTCAGTGCATATCAGCTGGTCACTGCGGTTTCTGAAGGAACTCATGAATGCTATTAAAGACTTATGGGACCTAAGGGTGTCTCATATTCATTTTTGGAGCCCCCAAAATTTCAGGAAGTGTTTTCACTTTTGATGTTTCCAGCTATAGTCAAATGACTAGCTCTCTGCTCCACGTAAGAAAGGCCAGAGTTCACTTCCGCCTTGGCTTTGGCCTGAAGTCTTGGGCCGCTGCACTACTTCCTAGGAAGGCGTTATAGCAAGAGTCTTCTGGGTACTTTCTCTGTGGCACCCAGAGCAAAAAGCAGCAGAGTAAACAGGGGTGGACAGCAAGTCACGTGTGTGCTAGATTCTGCAGGTGATGGGCTTTGTAAGACAATTAACAAATATTTTAGAGAATAGAGAGCAATCTCCAAAAGATTTAAGCACCTATCACAGTCTGGAGCTAGCTCAGGCAGACATATTCTACAGCTAGCTCAGGCAGACATAGTCTGGAGCTAGCTCAGGCAGACATAGTCTGGAGCTAGCTCGGGCAGACATAGTCTGGAGCTAGCTCGGGCAGGCATAGTCTAGAGCTAGCTCGGGCAGGCATAGTCTAGAGCTAGCTCAGGCAGACATAGTCTGGAGCTAGCTTGGGCAGGCATAGTCTAGAGCTAGCTCGGGCAGGCATAGTCTGGAGCTAGCTCAGGCAGGCATAGTCTAGAGCTAGCTCAGGCAGACATAGTCTGGAGCTAGCTCGGGCAGGCATAGTCTGGAGCTAGCTCGGGCAGGCATAGTCTGGAGCTAGCTCGGGCAGGCATAGTCTGGAGCTAGCTCGGGCAGACATAGTCTGGAGCTAGCTCAGGCAGGCATAGTCTGGAGCTAGCTCAGGCAGACTCCGTAGACCCAAGCACCTTTGTCCCACCCACCTGTTTGGCCTGGGATAGAGTGAGTGGAGGTTGTTATTTGAACAACCATTGGGATGTCTTGAGTTCGGTGAAAAAAGCATCAAAAGGCCTCAAGAAAAAGGACATATTTCATATTTTAATCCTTGCCTTGAGTTGTATTTATGATGTATTCATGTCTTGAGTTGTTTTATGATTATTACTACACTTTCTAGTAATGTTTGATAGTTTGTATGAACACTGTGGAGAGATTGCTTCCAATGGTGCTCAGGTTTTTGCTTTTGTTTTGTTTTTCTTTCCCTTTGCTCCACTTCCAACGTCGTCATCCAGCGTAGTCCAATACCTACAAACCATACTCAGTTTGTTCTAAACATCATTAAAGCTTGTAAGATGGAAGGGATTCTGGTTATTTCAAAACTACTTTGCCTCTACTAAAGGAGACAGTTTGAGAGTCTGTTTTCCATATCAGAGTCGGCTTTCAGACAAGCACACTGGGCAAATGTTTGCAGACCAATAAAAATAATGTATCATAATGCTATGCATGTGTTGCTGTGGTTGGAATAATTACGCAGTTAAGGTTTTACTTATGATGTTTACACATATATTATATATATTTATGTCTCTGTAAGTCTATGCCATGGTATACATAATTTGTTCCTTTTATATATACACATGTATGTATGTATGTAAAATCAAATACAGGAAGAACAAGAAACACCTTTTATTTCTGTGGGGACTCAATGTAGCCAAAGATCCCAGCTCACATAGTTACCTAAAAAGGATGAAAATCAAGACTCAGGAAGATTAATGTTTGAGCATTCTCAGATATCAAATATCATCCGATAACCTGTGCCTTTTGCACATGGCTCTGACATCTTAATTACATCTTTCGTTAATTCCCTCCCCCAAATAGAAGGAGTTTATTATTCATTCACTTTAAAGCCAATTTCCCTCCACCCTTCTTTCTTCCTGCCCTGTCTTTTCTTCCTTCCTTCTTTTATTTAAGAGGGTAGAGTCCAGAGCATAGAAGGCATGAACTCATTAGTGAGGGACCAATGTTTTTGGCAGTGATGTCATACAAAAGACCAACTTTTCCTTAGTATACTGTGGTGGTGGTGGTGGTGGGCTAACAATGCTACCTTTGTAAAGAAAGAAAATCCAATATAATGAGTTACCAAAACGTGAACAGCAGAGTGAACGACCTCGGTGGTGTTACTTGGTGACCTGCTCAGCAGGGACAACATGGCTCACAAACTGAAATTCCACACCTCTGACAAAGAGGCCGTAATGAGCCTGGGGACATTGGCTTCATCTGTCCATGGAGCAGGTATCGCTTTTCTTGATTTTCAACATGCCTGCAAAGGTAATTGTTCTAATATCGTAGTTCAATATACAGTGTCCAGGGGACACCCACTACAAGGGAAACAGAATGAAATGATGGACTCCAGAGGACCAAGGCTGGAATTCAGTCTGCAAGAATTAACATGTGCACATGTTAAACACATTCGGCCTGTGCTTGGAAACCTGCTAGGAACGGGCTGTACTGTGCATTGTCCCCAGCCTGTTAAAAGTCACCTTCTACTGGGAACCTCCTTTTTTACTTTCCTCTGTTTCTGGTGGGACTGTACAAAGGGGGACACCCACTGTAATGATAACCTGGAGTCACTGGAGACAGCAAATGAATATAGCCACCCCCCCACCCCCCCACCCCCCACCTCCCGGGAATTGTCTGGTGATCTGGGCATTGATGGGAGAGTCTGTTCCCTTCCAGCCCTCTTTTCACCTGAGTCATGGGTTTGTAGTCACACTTAGCAGTGTATGATTTCAGCTCACATTTAAAGTTGTCTGTTGTGGGAGGCTCAGCTCCCAGGGAAAGCAATGGAGCCCCCTCCCAGTCCCGTTTGTTTAATTTCATTCTCTAAAACAAAGCAAATCTCGTACCTCTTACATTTGGGGAGAAAGTATCGTTAATGAATCGCAGAGGATATTAGGAGAAGATGAAAACCTATCGCCCCCCCCAACACACACACCGTATCCCAGGTTTGTAGTGTTTAATTCCTGTTACGCTGCTCTATATTTACAGAGAACCACAAAGCCTCTGAGTTCCAGCAAAGGAGGCAGCATTTTGTTTTCCTTAAGGTGTTTTCTTCGAGAATGGAATGGTCGGGTCACCACACAAACGGAAGGGGCGTGAAGGACGCTGAGGCCATCTGGTGTGGCTTTCCCACCGAGGGGCAGGCAGAATTCCCAGCAGATGTATACACAGTCGCTTACCTTACGCTGTTGGGAGTACGGCTCCCCAGGAAAAGGCACCCTCCTTCCACTGATGGGGATGCGCAAGTGCTTATTTCTGCAAGTGTCTCCCTGTCAGTCAGCCTGCCCCCCCCCCCAAGCCCCTGTGGCTACCTCTTACCTTCCTCAAAGAGCACCATGTTTTCACAAATTAAAACGGTACCTGTGTGTAAATGTGCGAATACACCTGTAAATAAATCTCCATATTTAAGGGGGGGGGAGGATTGTTTTTCAAAGAAATGGAGAAAGAAACTGGAGAACTTTTGCATTTTTTGGTGTTTTTTTTTTCTTTTTGTATTTATGCAGACCATTTTAGGGTTTTCAGTCTCAACAAAACACTAGTAAAACAAAGAATCTAGTAAAATATTTGTGCATGTACTGCTAAACAATTCTAGCAATTTTATTAAGCAATACCTTTATTATTTTTTTAATATTCTTAACAGACTGGAACAAAACATTTTATTCAAAACAAAATATGCATACTGTACGCATGTCGCAGGGCTAAGCATGATGCAGAGGATAGATTCCGTCTGAATGAAAACAAATGCCTGGGGACTTTTATAGCTATAAAGTTAACAACTAAATTTTGTTCACTAAGAGGACCTTGCCTATGGATTTTCTTCGTCTCTCGGCCACACAGCAAACTTACCCGAAGTGCACTTCCCAAGTGTAGTCAGAGAACAGGAAGAGATGTGAAGTGTATCTTTAAAATGATTTGTTTCGTTTGTTTGTTTTTGTAAAAACAGCCCTTATTAACTCTCCCTTCCACTAGCCCTACTATGAACCCATAAAAGCCTTTTTAGAAAGCAAAGTCATGTACACTCAGCAGGTGAAATGTTCCCACAAAGGAAAAAAAATACGAACATTGATTAGACTTCATTTTTCTCAGCCGCCTAGAGCTTGCTGGAGTGAGGACGCTTCGCTCTGTAGTAAAAATGGCTGATCTGGTGATTGTTTTTTTTTTTTTTTTTTAAAGGAGGTTTTCCTCTGTGATAACACAGAGCTGTGTACGTTTTACATCTGGAAGAATCTGGGGCCCTATGCTGGGACGATACTGGGGTAAAATGGTACATGTTCTGTATACGTGATTCCCTTCCTCCGAGAGAAAGGAGGACCAGAGGTCTGGATTTGCATTCTCGGTGTCCGCTCCCATCTCTAGGAGGCAAGCGCCCGCCTGGGTAGTCAAGAGGAAGAAAGAACTGGGGCCAGGCACCGAGCGACTGTTCACGGGAGCGTGTTTCACTCTTTTATTGTGTTTTTTGTTTTTGTTTTCCACATGAAACCTGTGAACGGCCTGACTCTCTGTTGGATCATTCAGGGGAACCGCTAGGCCCTGGCTCCCTTTGCTCGGGCTAGTGCAGGACACACACCCACCATGCGAGACACAGACAGAAGCAAGCGGATGTTGTCTGCTTGGGGACATAAGAAGGTGAGGGCCTGCAGGGCGTGGCGTCCATGGGTTGGAAGGAGGCTTAGGGACTTTTTTTATTTTTATTTTTTGTTTTCTTTTTTTGTCTTTTTTCTGTTTTTGTTTTTGTTTTTGTTTTTTTTTATACTTTTTTTGTTGTTTTTCTTTTTTTGCTACACCGTGAGGTTATAGCGGTCATTCCTCTATTGGAAACTGACAGGACGTAGACAGAAGTATGTGATGGACATACAATGACTAGAAACAGACAGTGGAGAGACTTAGTTTACCCTCAAAGAAATCCTGCATTAACAAGTGCAGAAAAACAAAACAAAATAAAACAAAATAAACGGAAAACGAACCCAAACCGAACCGAAAGCAAAGAAAACCTCCAAACGTTAAAACACAGTGTATAAAATGGTGTGAGAAACTGAGTCACTTGCAGCCTCTTAAGTCGGAAAAAAGCTGCAGCTGTGTCCTTGTTGGGAATCGGGCCCATCTTGTTGAATGTTACCCACAGGCCTTGCGGGAGTCCGAGGGTAAAGCACCCGGGTGGGTTCAGTTCCCGGGCGGGCAGCAGCAGTTGAGCATCCCCGGGTGGGGTCGTTGCTGCTCTGCACACAACACGTGCGCGCGCGTGCACCTGCCCGGCCCCGCTCTGTGCGCACGCGCCCCCCGGCTGCGCTCAGTCCTCCCGGGTGGAGTTGTCCTCGAGCGTGGGGAGGCCGCCCAGGCCCAGCCCCGTGGAGTTCTGCGCCACGGAGGCCGTGAGCACTGTGTGAAGGAGGATGAGGACGAGGACACACAGCTTCAGCCGGCCTGGGCACAGTCTCGTGGCCGAGGACACTGTGAGCGACGTCCTGGGACAGGAGTCTCTTCTGTCCACGGTCCCTTTGGGTCGGGGTGCGGATTGCTCCTCGCTCCTGACGTCACAGCATTCAGGTTCATCATTGGTTAGGAAGGTTTCGTAGAGCCCTGGGGGGGGGGGGGAAGAAGAGCAGGGAGGTTAGAGGTGAAGGACGCTGTTGCGGAGGAGGCAGGGGTGCAGGGGGCGGCCTCATCCCAGCGGTCCTTCAGAAGGATTGTCCTGCCAACAGGCCACGCTCCCAGAGTGTGGTGGAATGTGCTTTGGGTTCCCGCGTTGGGAACAGGGCATGCCCTAGACTGACAATGAGAACTTGGGGTTCCAGGTGAATGTGGAGACCGAGTTTACTAGACCGCCATTCAACCCTTAACAGAAATGCAGTCACTAATCTAATCCATTACACTAACAGCAACAAGCCTTGCCGGAGGGAGCGAAAGGCCCAACAGGTCAGATGTCAGCCCTGTTTGCCTACAGTTACCCCCGGTGATCCTGGAAGAATAGAAGAGGCATCTCCTCGTCCAACCTGGAGCTTGTCTCGATTTGCTAGACTGTGGGTGACCCCAGAAATTGAAGCTTTAACGAATGCGGACCCCCACACTCGGAAGCTCTCCACTCTGACGTATTTCCACGGTCACTCTCATCTACTCTGAGCCCCACCCACCCACCGCGCTGCCCTCTCTACTCTTTGCCCTCTCTCTCTGTCCTCTCTCTCTTCCCCTTTCTCCTTCCCTCTCCTTTCATTTTTCTTTCTCTTCTAGCTGAGTCCCGCTTCTTTCTCTCCTTTCCCAGAAAACGGGCAGACATCGTTTGGATTTTGAAACTGATGGGTGCGTGCTTCGGAACTGTCGGAGTAAGGAGTCAAACAAATTGTTACGTGCTTCTCTTTGGTACCTTGCTGTAGTGTGGGTACTTTAAGTAGCTGTATAAGCGTCTGGCTGACAAACTAGTGCTGCTCACGTTTTGTTTTCGTTCTAATCAGTAATTTTTCTCATGGGTCCTAGAATGAATAGTCATCACCTCACCTCCATGTTTGAAAATCTTAAAGAGACACCAGACGAGTTGCAAGAATTAAGTGACTTTTTTTTTCATGTAAAGTGCTTGGCTTGGTGACTACGAATTATGTTGATAATTTTGGCTAATGTTAAGAATATTAAGAAGAGTTATTAGCCATGGCATTTTGCACCCACCCCATGAAATCTAAACACCTTTCCTGTTTCTCACAGCTCGCTGCCTTTGGTGTTCCTCAGTACAGTCCTGGTTCTCCGGGAGTGCCCCATGTGGCCAGGCTGCCCTTTCTTCCCGCAGGTGGCTTACTTTTCAACACAGCAATTTTATTTTCTTTCAACCACAGTTGCTCATTTTTTGTGTGTCAATTTCCATACCCAACCATCAAGTTAAAAGCATGAAGTGAGCATTTTCACCATTACACTATATATATATATATGAATACCTAGACAAAAATACAACTAACGAGCACTTATTGCATAAGAAACTAAACACATCTATTCATTTATCTACAAAGAAGCTTTTCAATAGAATATGCTTCAATATGTTTATAGTGATGCTTACAATAGTCATTTCTTCTTAGGCATTCAAAGGTAAACTTCACCTTCGCCTAGGAAGAATATGGAAAAAAAACTGAATTAATGAGATCTGTAGCTTCGACATTTTTATTGTATTTTTCTTTCATATATCTCAGTGATATTTATTGAAGTATTCATTTACAGTACCATATTCTACAATAAAAGACTGTTGTAGAGAGTAATAGAAATAAGAACCCAAAGACGATTTTATTAGCATTTAAAAGGCTAAGAATTGAAATATTTTTCACAATGTCATTAAAATAAAATGTCCTTCCCATTGGAAGAAGTTATTCAGAGGTTGGTTCTGATTTAAACTAAAACCGTTAGAGACAAAAACAATTAGTGTGGGCCAATAGGCCCTTTTTTAAAATTTTTATTTTTTGAACTGCCAGAGCTCCTACATTCTCCCTTGCTCTCTACAGTAAAAGTTCAAATTATTCCCTGGGATGTTTGATAAAGGGAGAAAAGAAATTTTCTGAGGCATGAACTCCAAGCGCTCCCTTCTCAAGGGCAACGTTGGTACCTCTCTCAGCCCCGGGTCAGGAAGGAGCAGTGGGCTCCAAGCTTTGCTCCTACACCTCTCTGCTTTCCCTACAGCTGGTATTTCTTCCTGTCCCACCAGCTTAGCTGCAGAAACACAGCTCCATCTACAGCGGATGAGCCACCTGCTCATGCTGAGGAAGAAGGCACTGGACCCTCGCACATTACTTTCCCTGGAAAGTAATGGCCATCACTCTGAAAAGTTAAGCAGCCTTCTCTGGCTGTTCCTCTTAGGAAAAAACACATTGTTAATACATAGCAAATGCATGTCCCTGTTGTACCAGGCTCAGATTAGGTTACATATACCTATCCCTTCACTTATCGTCCCTTTATGGGAAAATGTTTAAAACCCTTTCTTTCACCTTGTTGTCATTGATAGCCACCCCGCTGTGCAGTATCACACCAGGACACATTCCTGTTTGCTGTTCAGCACCCACTGTTCGTCTTCTCTCCACCTGCATTTGGAAAGCACCTTTCTACCCACAATGCCTACGTGACCAACTGTCTTGCTAGAGTCACACAGGAGTGACAAGGCTTGTCTTATGCACCAGTCTTATGTCATTTAACAGGATCATGTCTATTTCTATTCACACGGCTCAAACAGCAGGGCTTCCTTAACTCCTTACGGTGCTGGAGGGCTGCTCATGTGCACATACATTCACACATGTATTTACCATCTGTCGCATATTCTCTATCAGTTCCTCAGCAGGACACTTGCACTGTTATGTTTCCTGGCCACTGTGAACAGTGACTCAGTGGACTTGGGAATGTAGGCGACACTTGGTCAGAAGAACTTGATGTTTTCCACGTACTTACTCTCAGGAACCAGGAGTGTGTGGGGTGCTGGGATGCATGCTCAGCATGTACGAGTCTGAGCCCCAACAACTGTCACCTCAAGAACATAAGTCTTTCTGTGTGGTCACTTCAGACACTATCTTAGCACAAAGGCCAGATATATAGATGAACTCTTTACATGTGTGATGTTATTTGTAGTAAGTCCTCTGTTATTTGTGATATTTACCATTTGAGATATTTGCATCAAGGAAGAAAGTTCACTTTTTGAATAATTTTAAACACTTTAAAATATTTGTTGAAGGTTTTGATTGTGAAAGCTTAGAAAATAGTACTGTAGAAAGAAACAATGTGAAATCAACCCAATCTGACTCCATCATTGTCATCCTCCTCCACGTCACATCACTGTAATCACCATGACATCTCATCATCGGCATGATGACATCATCGGCATGACATCATCATTGTCATTATCATCTTCACATCATCATCATCATCATTGCATCATCATCATTACCATTGTTATTTTCATCATCATTATAAAGAGGGAAAAAGACACTACTGGAAAATTTATAGTTTTTTAAAATCAAGATAGATACACATATATGAACATAATTTGTAGGTTTCATATATAAAACATTAAAATGAGATTATCTTTTACATTTCATTCTGCATTTTTTGCTAGTATATTTGTTTTATATTTTGCATGTTTATTACAAGCAGGAGTACATGGAATATGTCTTATAGATGTAGTTTTAGGAGCATCAAGTTTCAAGTATTTATGCTAAAACAGTAGTGGATGTCTGTCTGCAGGGAGACAGCTGTTGCACAGGTGTGCTCACAGCTGTTGCATAGGTGTATCCACAGCTGTTGCACAGGTGTGTTCACAGCCGTTGCACAGGTGTGCCCACAGTGGTTGCACAGGTGTGTCCACAGCCGTTGCACAGGTGTGTCCACAGCCGTTGCACAGGTGTGCCCACAGCGGTTGCACAGGTGTGTCCACAGCCGTTGCACAGGTGTGCCCACAGTGGTTGCACAGGTGTGTCCACAGCCGTTGCACAGGTGTGCCCATAGCAGGTGGGAACTTCACAAATGGGAAACCACTCTACATCCCAGCACAGGCAGGTGGAGGACGCTCATGGAGTTCCATCTCTACTAAGGAGCGATTGGCAACAGGTAGCTGCCCGATTCAGCTCCTCATGCTGGTCTCAGACACATCCACCTAGAGGCAGTGCTAACTGGATTCTGTGTTTAAATATAGCAGCACACCAAGGCGAAGTTAAAAGGGAAAGTGGTTGGGGGGGGGAAATAAGAGGAGAGGTAGTTGGGGTTGATTTAATTGAAATACAATTATATTTAAGTAGGAACTCCTTAAATAATAAGTTTTAAAAAGAGAAAAAAGATTAATATGGTACAACTTCTAAACTTCATGAATATATTTTCTTAAAGGTAATTACAATACATCCTATTTTATTTTCTGATTATTAATGTGTCGGGGTGATTTTCTGTTCAAATTTAAAGATGACTCATGTTGTAGAAGGTTTTACACTTACAGAGTTCAAGCTCTTAATTTATCCACGTGGCCTGTTTGTTGTTAATGCATTTCTGTTGTTCTCTGCTGTCCTTGGTGAGACCTGAAGCGTAAATATTCACTGTTATTAAAGATGTGCTCGTGCCCTCGTCATGTGTTGTTCCTTCTGCTAATCCATTAGTTTCTGTATTTGTGTTGGTTTCATTTGTTTTACATATTTTAGAAAATACTTTTGTCATTTATTTAAAGTTTTATTTGTAAAGTTCCTTATAAAGCCAGTTCTCCACATTTGGTATATGTTTCATTATTTCATTTCTTTTTTAAGTGTTGGCATCCTATAGTCAGGATCAGCATCTGTTTTGGTAAATTTTTGTCTAGTCAGAGTACTATCAGCTGAAGAATGTGAAGCATGGATGCTTCTAATTATTTTCTCTTTACACTTTATGCGGATGCATGTGTGAGTATTGTAATAGGCTGATTCCCTGTTTGTTCTCCTGCTAGGCCAGCAGATACAAAATCCATCATTTATTATTTCCCAGGACATTTACTACTAGTCAAGAAGATTGGTATTCTGCCATTTTAATTATATTACTTTAGCTGAGGATTTTGTCCTATGATTTCTGCTTTGGCTCCAAGCACATTCTGTTCACTGTAACTATTTCTCCAATAACACAGCACATGCGCTTTCCTGACACATGTGCTTTCCCAGCACACGTGCTTTCCTGACACATGCGCTTTCCCAGCACACGCTCTTTCCTGACACACGCACTTTCCCAGCACACGTGCTTTCCTGACACAGGTGCTTTCACACCACACAGGGCTTGAGCAGTCACAAGCTTTGGTGGGGGTGGGACAGAACTTCTACCAGGAAGAAATGTGACACACACTCTTAAAGTCTCATGCAGACCTGATTATGGCAAAGCCACAGGGCACTCCCTGCACATCAGACTATTCGCTGTTTCTATACTATAAACGATACACAATGAAATTAAAATCAAAGACCCGCATTAAAAGGCCAGAAAAGTTACACAGAGAATTTGCTCATTCATTAAGACTACAGCCAAGCCCAGGAATAAATTGGGCATTGAAATGTCTTGAAGCTAAGCAGAGGATTTCCTCAAGCAGTGTTCTCAAGTTTTCCAGCATTTTAGCAGAACAAAGGCAGTATGTAGACAGAAAGGCGCAGTCTAAACAGAAACTAACGTGTGCTGTTAAATATCACAGTTTGCATTGTTATTTCCCTCAGAGTCAGCACAGTGATGCTTTTTAATCATGGAAAATGCACTCTGAGAAAACAGAAAAAAACCCGATTGGTCTAGTGAATGCACACTCACGAAATTTGTCAGTTGTTTCTTCAGTCTGCCAGTAACACATCCTTGGCGAGTCGCCAAGGACCGCTGGATGGTGCGGGGCTGTTGTGCACAGGGGAACCAGAAAGGTTCTTGGAGAAGTGAGCATCTCTATGAGACCTCAGAGTCACATGGGTCTCCTGAGCTTGGGTGGGCACTGTCACCTGCAATGGCTCCTGTCCTCCCTGCTCTCTTAAGTGACCTTCCTCTTCCACGGCTACGACCCACGGTTCTTGCAGTATGTTTCCCTTTCCGGCTGCTTTGCGCTCACGCATTCTGGGAGGGCCCTAAGCCCTTGGATTTTTCCGAGGATGATCCTTGTGTCTTCGTATTGAGGGGTCTGGACCTCAGCAACGGGTTATTCACATCACTCATTACTCTAACGCCCCACCAGGGAGCGAGCGCTCCTTGATGAAAGCATTGCCTATTTCTATTTATTCTCTCCCATAACTCTGGGATATGGCATGTATCGCATATTGTAAATCAGTTTGCCCACAGTGCTTTTTAAACTGGAATTTCTCCGTGACTGGGACTCAGCTAAGGAAATATCCTTGAAAACAGGAAACTATATGAGTAATTGTGCAGCTGTTGCGTCTCAAACGGTGAGCCGTGATGGGAGAGACAGTCTCGCTAATGCTTTGATCCATCCCTGTGTTTACCGAACAGGCAACATTTCCTGCCTTGTTCTTTGAAAGGAAACCAGACTTTCCACGTAATCACAGAACACACTCAAGCCTCCCATAGGTCTGTACACACTCAGCCACACACCGACACACAGGCAAAGCTCCATGGCTCTCAAATACCTTGTAAATAGGCTTGGATTTCATATACTTGCTTTACCGACTAATTATGAAATTATTTTCATAATTTATTTCAGTTTTTGAAATGTTTAAATAAACAATTAAGATTTTAAGAAACCAGTGCCAAAACTTAATTTGGTTAGACCCTAACTTGGAAAAAAAATCCCACTAGTGATCCTCTAAAATAAAATACATTAGAGTAGTTTATAGGCCAGGTTTAAAAAAAATCAGTGTCAGTATTTTAGAGTTGGTATTATTTGGAGCTAATATGGCGGCTCAGTGACAAGGCACAAATTGCCTAGGACGTATAGGTTCTGGGTTTGATGCCAGTACCACCAAAAATAAAGACAAAAATGGGGTCAATATATAATTTAGTCCCCCTCCTATCCACCCCACAAAGAAACCTAGAACAATTAATTATCTTTTTCAGAACTGAATTGACACCCAGTATTGTCTTTTCCACTTATTTATATCATTTATTTATTTATGAATGTGTTTATTTATTTTGCTGTGTAGGATTGCTTTGCCTGCCTAAATGTCTGTAGGACCATGTGTAAGCCTGATGCACTCAGAAACCAGAAGAGGGCGCTGGGTCTCCCCTGGAACTGGAGTTATACACGTGGCGAACCCCAAGTAGGTGCTGGGGGTTGACCTCAGGTCCTCTGGAAGACCTGGCGCTGCCTCTCCGTCTGACAGCGGTGCTTTCTGATGAAAATGTCATAAAGAAAGACAGCAATTCCAGACAACTCACAGAAACCTTTGGAAGTATTGAGCGTGTTCACAAAGGGCAGTGTGAGTTTGCTGGGATGGCTGGTGGATCGATTCCTTGGAGAAGGATCACACTCATGCAAACCCTACCATTCCCTGGAAAGCGAAGCTGCTGCCTGGGAGGCACAGGCTTTCTGCCCAGGTACTGAGGATTCTGGAAGACATTAGTGGCGCACCGGACCCACCCCTATCTTGAATCACTTTCCTGCTTTGCTACTGGTCACTTACTGAAGACACGAGCTCCAACAAAGGTTTAGCACGGTGGAGCTGGCCAACTGGCCAAGGGACGAAGTTATCGATGGAGTCCAGTATCAGGAAATGATTCTTTTTATAAATTAGTATTTAATATCCTATTACAACTCTTAATTGAGAACCAGACTATCCATCCTTTAAAACAGCAACAAACTATTCCTGAAGTGGTTTCAGTAGCTGTTTTTATCAAGAATGCTCCCCACCAAACAAACAAACAATTCTATCCCCAAATCCTGCAAGGCCTATGAACCTAACAAACGTTGAGATGCTTACTCACTGAATTAAGAATCAGACATCAAGGCCAGGCATAGTGGCACATATCGGTAGCGCCAGCAGTAAGAGGCTGAGGCAGGAGGATTCCCATCAGTTTAAGCATGGCCTGAATTACATAGTGAGCCCCTGTCTAAAGGGGGAAAAAGTGTGTGTGTGTGTGTGTGTGTGTGTGTGTGTGTGTGTGTGTGTGTGTGTGTGTAAAGAATTTGGCATCAAGAAGTAATGTGAAAAGAACTGAAAAAGAACCATGCCAAACACTCATGTTTAAGGAACCAAAAGAAGTGTGACTGTGCGGCT